>NC_045564.1:16840205-16887705 GCF_009819795.1 Aythya fuligula | reverse complement strand
AGTTGCATGGATGGCCTCCTTTCCAACTGGCAACCAAAAGAATTCCTGCAGAAGCTACATCAGTTGCCTATATTGAAAAGTAATATGAGTAACATATTTTAAGTGTCTTGCAAATGTGATTTAGCAACTGGAAATTTGAAGTATTGGCACAGTGCAACCTACCTAGCCACCATACTAACATGCAAGTTCTTAAATTTAATTACTTAGTACGTCAAGCTTCACTGTGGAGATGTTATTTCTTTATGTTCACACAATGCTACAGAATTCATTTCAGTTCCACATAAAAGTTATGCAAGCACACACAAAAGCTTCCTTAAAATAAAAATAATTTTTAAGTGACACTAACGTGTACAAGAAGTATCCCACTTGATAAGTCAGTCAAAATTTTTAATCATATTTTGAGCTTCCTATTGCAGTACTCTAACATAATACTGGGCAGACAAGACTGGGTTTACACAATACTCAGTAATTATTATGCTATCTGTCCTCAGCTAAGAATTATCCCATCTTTAAGACTACTATTGCAGGTAAAGTCTCTGCTAATTCCCACTTGTAGCAGCTTAATACATGTCCTGTGCCCTTGCTTTTAATATGCTTAACCCTCTGAACTTGCTCATCTATACACATTCAGGCTAAAGGGCTGACAGCCTCATTAACTGTTGGAGAAGTAAGGCCAAAGTGACACCTACAGTATTACAAACACAACCAGAGTATCCCTTATGATCAAGGAGGGCAGAAGTTGCATCTTGAAGTAGTACCTTAATTACAGCTAATGCATTCAATCCTCCCCCTTCTCATTCCACAAAGGGACACTCAACTTTTAGACCACTAAGAAAACAGAATTGTTGAGACTCAGCCTTGTGCAAGAAAAATATTACATAGACTGAGTCAAAGTACAAAACAGCCAATATTACTGAGCATTTTAAGTTGAAATACCTGTATGTGTTTGTCAGATATTTCACCCACATTAATACTAATGTGATTATGCTACCAAAGACTGAACTTTTACTCTTTTGAGCAGAACTGAAGGTTACGTGCAGCTCATGTTGCACAACCACCAGGGCTTTATACCTAGTAGGTGAGGAGCTTACTGTGTTGTTGGTACCCTTCAGCATTTAAATAGTGTCACTATGGAAAAGATGGGCCACGTGCCTGTAAAACACAAGTACTGTTACACTTTTCAGTAAGTCCAATTCCCTTTAAAAATTTCTACACCAATTAGGTAGCTGCACTTCAATGAAGTGAAAAAACATAGCTGTGGTGGCTGGCTGACAATGCCTAGACAACAATCTGCAATACAAATCATCAGGAAATACATTTTTACCTATTCTGCATACTTTGGGGATTACAATTATAGGTATCTCAGTAACTATTTCTATTTGCAAGTTTAGTAGCTAGTTGGAATCCAACAGGGAAAAAAAAAAATCCAATCCCTCCCACTTCTGATTATTCTGCTTGAAACTTTTTGTTCATTTTTAAATAAAAGGTAGGTATTGCTACAGATGGGACTATAGGAATTAACACAAAACTAAATCTGAATATTATCAAAAGCAAATTATTATATAATGCAATTTTAAAGTGTTTTATCTAATATACAAATCACATCCAGTCTCATTACCTGCATCCATATTCACCTCATTTCAGCACACCAGGGTTCACGTATAATGATCTAATTTTAATGCTTAAATACCTTTAAATTATGATGAAACTCCCAAGAAATCAACTGAGTCAAAAATACCAAAACCACAAGAGGTTGCAGAAAGTCATCTGCTTCTGGTTCCTTGCTAAGAACCAGACACCCACAAGCTCAGGAGATAATCATGATTTTTTATTCCCTTCAGATTGAAAAATAGCTGAGTTAAAGGTTATTGGACCTCTCAGAACTGTTTCACTAGTTCTAAGATGTTTGTCTTTAATGATTATAGCTTGACATGCATATAAACCAATAGCAATTTATATTTTCAGGTTTAAACACCCCATAGTTACACTACAACTTCTACATTGTTCACAATGCATTTTTGTTCACAAAGCAACTATTTAACTTTTAACTGCTGTCTGTTGTTGGTTTGACTTTATTACTTTTTCTGATATTATTTTGACTTTTGCATATCTGAAATACAAATTTACATCACGTTTCAACAGCATGAGTTTTTAGAGTAAAAAAATCCTTTGCAGACCAGCTTCTCTGATTAATCTACCTCCTCCTTATTCTCTAAAAAAAAAATGCACACACAAAACCAACACACAAATATTCAGCGTGACTAGTTCTAGAATACTAAGATAAAACACTTATATAACTAAAATAGAGAATTTACTCTAAAGACTCCAAGAACTGTTTTATTCTGTTGTACTTTTTCTGTTCTGAAAGTTTTCCTCCAAAGCAACTCAATAACTGCACAAATGGGAAAGAAACTATTTTCAGTTAATCTATTTTCATAAAATAAGGTTAAAACATAGTTGTCATTCATTTATTTCATTCTTAGAAAATGTAAGCCTCTCCAATCCCTTTTTATCACCTCTCCAGCCAAAGGACACTTCCATTTAATAGATTCCTTAAAATAAAGATTAGTAGATATAAATATTAGCAAATCCTCTTTACCAAAGGACAATGACATAATTAGGTTACAGGTTACCATTTTTAAATCTATACTTACAAAGTGCCAAGAAAAAACACCAGAGTAGAACACCTGTGAAGTCTATTTGCTTTGTGAAAGCCATATAATATCAGACTCTTACCAAAAAGACTTTTGGTAGTTCTGTCATAAATTCAGTTCATTTGGCTACCACAGCAAACAATCCAGAAGGAATAAGGTGAACACTGAGATATTCATTAACAATAAAGCCATATAATGCAACTTTAGAAGGATATCTTTGAGGGCAAGGACTTCTTGTCAATGGGGTTTTCTTGTGTGTGTGTGTGTTTTTTTTTTGTTTGTTTTTGTTTTTTAAGTTCTTCCTGAGAGGCAGTAGGGAAATAAAGAAGTTCTTTATGGAGTGAACAGCTAGAGATGAAATAGATTTTAGTGTTATATAAACTGTGCAAGTTATCCAAGACTTAGAATCTTTTCTATACAAAATTTGTCTTGAGATCATGTGTCAATCCACTTGATGCAGACCTGGCACATACCAGTTTCATACTGTCAGCTCATCCACACAGCTCACAAAATAGATGACCTCAAGACAACCAATCGAACTGATCCAAGACAAGATACATTTTCAAGAAGAAAGAATGTAATGGAAGAAATATAGTACAAAAATAAGATGGAGGAGGATGAAAAATAAATGCTGAAGCATATTGGATAAACAATCTGTTACTTGATCAAAAAGTGAATCCAGAAGTCCTTTTTGCTATTTACAATAATTAAATGATAGAGTAACTATTAAAAATACTAAGACTGTTTTTGAATCGGTACATATTACACTTCATAATCCTAAAGTAAAAGATAATCAACAAGAAGTAGTTGAAATAACACATTTTCTGACTAAACAGAATCACTTAACAGATCTACCAACAGTAAAACAGTAGTTTTAAGTTAAATCATAATGATATAATTTATTCTCATACGCAAACAGCCCTTTGTGATTTTGACCACAAGAAGGTCAGGAAAATCTTTTGCAGTACTAGAAAATACCTGAAAACAGAGTAACAGTAGCAGTTTTCCCCCCTTTCCTCTCTCCCTCCACTTTACATTGATATATTACAATCAAGTTGAACCTGCAGAGATGCAGGAATATTTTAGTGAACTGTTAACTAGGTTTCCTTGAAGTTTTACTTACTATTTTTTTCTTCTGAGATTTTAAATCTTCCAGCGCATCATCTAAAAGAAGAACATTGTATACATTAGCTTTCAAACATAAAGAAGAGATAATTGCAGCACACTGAACATTGACTTTGCCCTCTGAGATCAAGAAAAATTACATACCCACCACAATCAAATCTACATCAGTAAACTTTGTGGAAAAACAAATGAAGTTTTATATGAAAATGAATGATCTTAAACACTGAAACTGCTCATAAATTTTAACCCACTTATCATTTTACAGTTACAACTATTAAAAAGTTTTATGTACCATTTCCTCATTAAGGGAACCAATTCTAGCTAGTGCCCTGCTTTGACCTACATTAAAAGTGCTACAAAAATGGACCAAATACACTTAATCTCAAGAGTCAAACTACAAAAAAAAAAAAGCTTGAGCTCTAAGTATTAATTTATCTGGATACAGATTTACCAGCTTCAACACTTCATGTAAGCATCTTACACATGCTATTTTCAAATGCCAAATGGATTCTAAGCTTCAAATCTGGATCTATTTTACCCTTTCAAATTTTTCAAACTACAGCAAAAAAACAGTTTTGTAGGCTACTAGGTATCTCTCTAAGAATCTAAGAATCTCTCACTGTAAGAGCCTTTTCTACAAGTAGTAGGTACGGCACCTCCCTTAAAAGGGAGAGAGAAAGAAAAAAATCAAATGCATGTGGGACTCTCCTTTAAGTCAATGCTTACAGCTTGGCACCCATGGAAAATTTACCGCAATAAACCACTGACTAATATAGTAGATATTCTGATAAAATCAGTCTTCTACTGCCTCCTTCATACACACAAACCTGTCTACAGGTTTTCTTCCTCCTTAGTGCTGCTAGACCTAGTAGTTTACTAGTAGGCTACCCATTTTTCAGTTTTCCAAAAAAGCGTAAGACAAGAAAGAAGACCAAAAATACACCAAGTTAAATACATACATATGCATACACATAAAACTATTTCTGTATATTTATTAGGTGTATTAAACTTTTTTTTTTTTTTTTTAAGTTATTTCAGGAAATAATTTATAAGAATACATAAGCTGAACTTTTCCATAATGTCAGAACCTATCCTGATACAACAGGCCATTCTATGAAATCTAGAAGATACTAAAATGGGGCACATACAATATTTGAAAGTTTATGCTACAAAAGGGTAACTAAAACAATACCTTATTAGTAAAAGGAATAGGACATGGAACAAGACCTAGATAGTACTGGGCTAGACCACAAAAGATACACAATTCCAGAAACTATGCATCTTTAAACTAATAAACTAAGGCACCTCCCTCCACCAAATTTGGTATTTACATTAGAACACAGCCTCTCAGGTAGCCCATTGTCACACCTTGTACTTTAATGTAGTATGGTATCATGCAGCCAAATAGTACTGTAAGGTTGGTTATTAATAATTTGTTAAACACAAGCTGTATTTAGTACAGAACTGCCTAGAACACCTCAACTATAGCCTCCCACAAAGCAACACAGTAAGTTTATAGTGAGGGCATTTGTTTCTTTACATCCTGCTTTCAGTGAGCATCTCATGAAACACCTGTTCTATCAAAGGTGGCCAAATGATAGTTATTGCAAAGCACTCTCAAGAAACCAATGCATCTCATCTTAAATCTACTAAAAAGATTCATACTAGAGAAGTCAACACCCGCAAGACACCTCATTTATTTTTCCCATACTTAGGGACAGATCAGCCTAAACCTTCCTTTACAGCTGCCTGCCTGACCAGCCTTAGAGACTAGGGAATTTCAGTTTGTACATCCCCTGTCCCAGAGTTTCACTACGTATTTTATTCCTTCCGATCATGATTCCCAGAACTGGTGTATCCAGTTATCCAGTGTAGACCTTTACGGTATTAAATTACTATCTCTAATGACTTGACACATTATTTTAACTTAATCCAGAATAAAAGACTAGATTTGAGCTACTTAGTTGCCAGTTTGCTCTCCAAAGTGTTTTCTCTTGCTTTACACAGTGCAAGAGTTACAGTAGTATTTTATTTCTTTTCCAAATACAGGACTTGTAACTTTGAGGTAAAACACTTCACTTATGCTCAATCTCTGGAACAGCGCAGAAATAATTCCCTTTGGCATGTTCTAACATGTACTAAAACCCTTTCTACACATGCCCAACAAAGGCAGTAGACTTGCTTGTATGCTAAAAATAACAATAAAGACCTTTAAGCAAACTAGAAAAAACATACTAGTTTTCTTATGTGGCCATGAAATACAAATATATACTCATCCTTAGAAATGAATCATTCAGTGCCACAAAATATATGGACAATTTTATTTGTACATAAAAATGTATGTCCTATGCTTGCATATCAAGCGTAAACACTAAATTTAAGAAATTCCAAAAGTGATGTTTAACTCATAAGCTGTCACAAATTAAATCGATGTTGTTGCTCTACATGTCATAAAACACTGAGGTTTTTCCTGTATTATTGCTCACATCACCATGAGATATTGTTACAGGCTGGACTGCTTTCAAAGAAAATCTCAAATGAACTCTACCACAAACAAGTGCCACAGATGCAGTTTTTAAATTTCACATTAGAATAAATCAGCATGTACTTGAGCAATTACACACACTTCAACAACTCCATTAATTTTTATTTTTTAAACACATGACATAACATTTCCCTTAGTTCCCGAAACTGTACAAAAAACATGCTTATTCCTTTTCCACTTATAATAAAATGAGCATACTTTGGAGAATTTGGGGAGGAAAACGTCATCTTAAATTAAACACATGCTTTTTATCTATTCTAATACATAGCCTTTACATAGAAGAGAATTGCTAAAATACTTGCAAAATGCAAGTATTAAATAAACCACTCCTATCACTTATATTTCCTTCCTCTCACTCCACTCTATTTTGTCCCATTACACTTTGAAGAATCCAAAGAGGGAAGAAAGTTTCCATAATTTCATAAGCAAAGTGGGAGATTAAGCAGTTTCCTTCACGTTAATTAAAACTGTTGTTTCTACCACACAACTCTTTAGCTAAATGCTACTCGTTTCAGCATCCATCAAGAGGCTATTCTTTTCCTGGAAGTAGAATTATTCAAAGTATTTACATTTTCATAGTAAGCATCATTCCCAACTAGCTCCACGTTCTAAAAAGAGACAGGAAAATGTACTTACTATTCCTTTCTGTCCTTTTGGAGAAGAAAAAAATGAGCAGTGTTCTTATAAACCAGATTCTTTAAAAGAGAAAGAAGAATAGCATTAATTAAAATATTAATCATTTCTGAAATCATTTACCAGGCAAGACGGTTCACATAGAAGAGTTACCACATATGATTTAACTCTGCAAATACAAAGAATAAATCTTCAAACAGAATAAATCTTTAAGCAGAAAATTACAAATGAAATTGGTAGCTTGTCAACAAAACAAGAACGTCGACCCAAATAAAATCCAACTGTCATAATATTCGATCAAATATAACTATAAGTATAAATACTAAGGAAGCAGCAGCAGTAACATCACTGCTTGCTGAAATGCTCAGTGAGAACTTTTTAAAACTCAAGGTATGTGTTGTTAGCTGAAAATTACTGAGTCCCTGCTTCTTATTTGATAGATTTATAATGCAAGTTATCCAAAAGAACAAGCTTAGAAGCTAAAGCCTAGAATTTAGGACACAGCAGGCATGTAGGAACAACTCAACAGTGATGAAAGTCTTGAGATATAGCTTTTGTACAAATACTTTCCTAAAGTTAACTGACCTGACTCCCGATGATTTTACAAATAATTTAGTCACTTTCCATACAGTTTCAGCTGATTTAGCTCTATCTATGTAGCAGTTTGCTTATGCTTAAGAAAAAGTTACTTATCTACATCCATTCTACATTTGAAAAGTCTCCCTACAATCCTTAGGCTTTTTTTTTTTTTTTTTTTAAACTTAGAAATGTTTATGATTATGAAGTAGAAGCTTTCTCTGGCAAGTCACACAGCCTAATCTAAGAAGCAAATCTCATACTTCAAGCCCTTCCAAGGATCTTATTCAAAACCTTCCTTGTGGCAAGTACTATATAAAACAGTATAAAAATCCTAAAGGCTAAAAAGGTTCTCTGAGTAACAGCTAGTAAAAGAAACTAAGCTAAGTGATACAAAATTTTAAATAGTTTTGACTAATTCATAAGAACATATTTTTAATTTATATAATGGCTAATCAGTTTAAAATGCTTTTAAGTATTAACAACAAAACCTGAACTAAGTTGAACAACACTACTAGAATGTAAAAGTAACCTATACAAGGTGACAGAAACACACAGAGTTTAACTCTACTCCACTTTCAAAGGTGCATTGTAATAACCATTTTAAGAATACAGATGGATAGCTTTGTCCACTTCAACAATGCAAGATGCATCTTTCCATAAAGTAACAAGATTATGGTATACAGGCATGATTTCTTTGTGTCATCTGTGCTTAATACAGAAATGAATCCATATTCTAAGCACATACATATGGCAAGATTTTATGAAACAAAAGACTTTGTTTAGAACTTTGAAGTGCAAGTTGAATAGCAGGCTGTTTGAGACAAAATTTGTAAGTTTAATATTAAACACGTTTACCTGAGAATTAGGACAAGATTAAATAGTTTATTTGAATTAGATCGTATTTCAAGAACACCCTTCTAAAATGCTACAGTATTTCCTCAACTTTACAGACATTTCAATGGATATTGAAATTAGTGATGTTATATATTCCTAGAACTTAACTCTATACTAGTAACATGCTGAGACACTGAGGGAATGACCCAAGGCAGAAATAAGTTGGTGACTGACTACAAGCTGGAAAAGGCAGGCATATTCCAGTCTGATTAGGGCTGGAAAAAAATCTCTAGAGTAATTACTGGGTGGCACCAGACATTCAGCATGAAGTCACCTCTTGACCAAGAGCAAAGACAACCTGGCAGTTGCTTGCCATTCATACCTGAAAAAAAGGCTGAAGAATAGCTTAATAGAAAAATCAGATAAACAGTCACAAGAAAGCAAGTCTAGTTCTAGATGTCAGTAAGCTAGTATCTAATTCAGAGCTTTATAGGAACCCATCATTAAAAAAGTGAAGCAAAAATTGGGAAGAAAAAGTAGAGAAAATCCGACATTAAAGTTCACACCATAGCATTAAAAGCCACCACGTTCAGTAATAAGTTTTTCATTTCTAGACACGTCCTAAAACGCTTAAAAGGGAAGCTTCCTTTTCTACATGCCTTCCCTGTTAGCATGAGCAAGCCTTGCAGGCTAACAAATATTTCCAAATCGTTGCATTTAAGAACAAAAACAATTCATATTACTGTCAAAGATTAATTTGTGCTTTAATTTCCAGATTCCTTCTTTCCAGACAAGATATTACTGTCCATGCATCTTCTCCACACGATTCTATAACACCAATGTATTACTACATTATGCATAACAGAATATAAAGGATACTTTAAGATGCTTTCTGTAACATGTTACACTGTGTGACCCACAAACTGATCTAATCAAACTTGCAAAGCCTTCAATATATGTTTGACTACCCTTCAAGTCTAGAGCTAGGGCACTGACAAGTCAGGTTTTCATACAAAGATACTGTACAAATACAGACAGTATTTACCACATTCATCTAGCAAATTGCTAAATACATTGTTGAAGTTATTGGTTGGAAAGCTGCTCAGTAGACAGACTGCTTCTCTTCACTGATGGCTGGATCGAGGTGGGAGGTAGGGAAGAAAATGTTTGGTGAGGTGGGAACTCAAATTTTTATTCTTAAGAAAAGAAATTCATTTAGAAAACATGGTACACATGAGAATGAACATCAGGTCTAGGGGAAAAAAAAAAAAAAAAAGCAATTTTCTCCCTTATTCAAATCCAAAGACATTAGGATATTTTCTGTTTAAATAAAACAGATCCTTGATCTTACAGAACAACAGCTATTTAGCTAAAATTGATCCACAGCATATTTAGGCTGATGACCTTTCTGCATTAACATTCACCTAACATCTAAAAGTAAGTTTCTCCGTTCACTCTTGTATATTTTGCCCGATTTTATGTGCTGCATTTCACGTACAGGCAACATACCTCTTGTTACTTCCATACAGTAGTGTTACTTTTCCAAAATGGTAGTAGAAATAAAACTTAAGATAATGCCCTTCTGTTTATACAACACTAACTTGCAGCTTTTCAGGTACAGCTCTATCTCTAGCCCTAGTATAATTTTGATAAGCTAAGTAACTTCAGATGCTAACATCTTTTGATGGTAAGACTCAGTTCTACACTAAATGTAGACCCAAGAGAGACGTTTCCCTCAAAGAAAGTGTCTGCCTAACTACTTCGATTTATTTTAGAAGAAAAAAATTTGCAAGTTATGACAACTCAAGGATTGTCAAAAACAAACCCAAACCCCTGCTGAGACATATTTTCCATCTCCTTTTATCAAGGAGACAGCAGTTAGGAAAAAAAAAAAAAGCATATTTACTTACATCAATGGAAATGCAAAAAAACGGAAGTGTCATAATAAACCTTGCTGTCCATTCATCAGGAAGACAACAAAAATATACAATGAAAAAGGTGATAAGATAAAGAACCGAAGAGTAGAAGAGTAGCCTTCCAACACATAATTTCTGTAGCCTCTGATTTTTTTCTCGGAATTCTTCTAATGTTTGTATTTCCTGTAAATAAATAGGGTTCAACCTTATTAATGAAATTAGTCTGTGTTCTTTATTAGGTTGCCTTTAAGCGTTTGCTAAAATTAGCCATATCAACTTGATACTTGATTAGAAAAGTCAAGCGGCTTTTTGATAAATGACAATGCCTACCCAGAGATAACTTTCACAACATAAATGCGTCACGGTACTACAGTTGTTATATGGGCCACTTGCCCATATACTTGCACATATACTTATTAGAAGTAACATATCACTACTGGGGAGAATTATCACAAATTATCCCTTTTTCTTATTTTAATGATTTAGTATATTTGGGACAAGAGAAAAACGTTAATATCTTATGAATGACTGTCTTTATGACACATAAGAACTTAACTGGCATACTTTGCATCCTAAAACTTTCAACAGGCACCTGTGTGATTTCCAATGCATTTAACACTTTTCTGCAAACAGTGGGAACTGCTGAAACATCACTCACTTCACATATGTATTCATTTCAGTATTTTCTCACATTTAGAGTGAAATCCTAAACATCTGAATGATGGTTTTACCATATTAATACATGATCAATCAACAGTCTGTGTTACCATTTTGATTTCATTTCAAGTGATGATAGGAGTACTTACACTTAATAAAATGAAAAGTATCAACAGCATATTTCAGAACAGTTAATATCCCTGTGAAGTGCAGACATCTGTCTCAAATTCTGACTAAAAATAAGAGTTGATTAACAAACTGACCTAGCAGTTACTCTGTCCCCAACCTTACTTACTACCACTATAGTTACAATTGCTACACTTTAAGCCGTACATTGAAGCTATTCTAATGAATCTGATGAAGGGAACTTTCCTTTAGTGACATTTCCTATAACATGGGAGTTTAACCATTAATTATAATTAAATTATGTAATAACATAAATCATATAATAATGACACGTCCACTCCCATTTCAGGCTCTTTAAGTAAGCACTTAAACTACAGTTTCTCACTATCTACTATACAGCGTTTGCTGGTTTTTAAATGATTAATACTAAGAGTAAAAATAAAGGTAGCACTCCATCTGAAGTTCAGTCTATTACATCCAACTGGAATAATCAAAATTATTTAAAATTCCATGACACTATCTTATCTGAAGATAAAGAAAAGCATTGCCAGCAAAAAGTATGCATATTTCTAAAAAAAATCAAATCACCAAGAAACAAATACATACCTTATCAATTTTTTCTAATACTTCTACAGTAGAAGGCTTCGCCTGCTTACAAGGGAAAGAACAAAGATGTTAATCTGATTGAAACAGTATTTTGAGAATTAGCATAGGTAAACAGTTTCTCAACAAAAAGACACTCATAACAGATTAATATTCTAACTATTTTATGTAAAGTAGAAATTTCTCCTACTTTACCAGTGACAGAGGACACTAATGCATCACTGTTGTACAGTTGTCATTACTATTGGCTGAAGGATCCAATCCTACACCACACAAGTTGAAAACCTACAATGTGTGTACAGTAATTACGGATGTGCAGGTGGAAAACAGAACAAGGAGAAAATTGATGAGAGGAAGGAGGAGGTAAAGTGAAGATAATATAGACAGAAAGCCTTAATCTAATAACTTTTAAGCTTTTTACTAATACTCATTCTGCACAAAGACAAGCTCTAAATGAATTATAAGCAGCTGTAAATAAGGACTCATCTCCAGTAAAATTCCCCTTAGGAATAACCTGGAACACACTCTAAGAATCTTCCCCAACTTGCTGAGAAGTATGAAGCTACTAATTATTTTAACCCAACCTTCAGACCACAAATCTGAAGACTACAGCTGATGTTACATCACTGTAGAAGTGGAAACCTTTTTTTCCCCTGTTATGCAAAACTGACATTTTACCTACACTCTCACCTTTAAAGGAGTCTCATATGGGAGACTAAAAAAAAAAAAAAAAAAACTGCAGACCTAGACTCAACAACTCACACCTGACAGCGGAGTCAAAAGCCTCATGACTTTCTCAAACTCAGTATACCATTCAGTAACATATAAGCCAATTGAAAAAAAAAAAAACAGTAAGGAAAGACCTGTGTAAGTATGAGTAGCTGCCAAAATATTTCTTAAAACAGACAATGATATTCTGAATCTATCCATTTTGACTGAGAACAGCCACCAATCTTCAAAATCACAAGTACTGCTGTACCTACTGCGATGAAGTACCACAAAACCATTTAGACTTACAGTTAAAAACACAATTCTGTAACTTAAACTAGCATCAGGTCTGGTAGCTCAAAGGAAATAATGCACAGTCATGCAGGTATACAGGTTGGGGATTTTGATTGTTGTATTTCTGCACATCTATTTTGCTATTGGACTTTTAAGTGATACATCAATGGATGATGTACAGCTAAACTAAAGATTATTACATTGTTAAAAGATTGTACTTACCCTCCATCTTGAAATTAATCCACCCATCTTCTATTGTGGACAAGTGTTAAAGCTATCTTCTACAAGAATTCACAGCTAGAAGTAAAGCATTAGGCACATAAGACCAATCTAACAGCACACTACAAAAGTCATTATTTATTCCAACATCTAAAGAAATCAAAACAGTGCATAAAATCATTGCCTAGTTATCTCTGCCCACATGTTATTATAAAATCTATTCTTTGTTTCGTAGGTCTCTTGTACGTCTATCAGCCTTGATGTGGACAAACATTTTATGGAAGTATTTAAACAGAAAGGAGTCCTCAAAAACAGAAGAACAAAATAACCCACCAAAAAAAGAAAAAAAAAAAAAAAGAAGACGAAATCCTCTGACAAAAAACAATTTTTAAAACTTATTACTAAACAGAATTAAGAATAAATTGATTTCCAATTCCTCAGCTGCTCATAAGCACAACTCTCAACATCCCTCTTCAGCTGACACCCTTCATTAACATCCTACTACTCATGAGAGTAGTTCTTCTTCCATAAATCTACTTCCTTTTCAAGCTCTCATCAACAAGAACTTACTGAACACCATTGCTATTCTCCCTTTGTATGATCATTTTTAAGTTAAATCATTAGTTTCACAGAGGACTACTGAGATTTCACATGCTCTTGGGAAGCAGAGCATCAGCAAGCGTTCCCTGCACACAACGTACAGTGCAGTCACCAGCATATCAAATGGCCCTAAAAGCAATTCCAGGTGTGCAAAAGTAGTTCACTCCACACAAATCTGGAACCCATGGACAGCCCTAGTTTAATAAGCTGCGTCCAGGTTCCTGAAATAAGTGTTGCAGCTTTCCATCAGTAAGTAGTTGGAATAAATGGACTTTGAACCTCAGGATGGCACAAGTTCTTTGCAATCATTTAAGATTTTATCCACTGAATGAAAAAGTTACTGGTTCATAGCAACCCTAACAGGAAACTAATGCTCAATCCCAACTGGTGTTCAAGCAATGTTAACTCTGCAATGAAACAGTAGAATAAAACAAAACAAAAAGCACTGCCCAGTTAGGCAGAAATAAATTAGTGATTATTAGTGTGTTTGTTAAGTTACCTTTGGCCGCGAATTGAAAGATAAAGAAACCTTATCTCAATCCAAAGGTGTTCCCAAGTTGTCTGAAGCTGCCAGAACAAATTAATATAATATAGGATACACATTGCTTGCTAACTCTACTGTATTACGGTAACCTCTTCACCTTGTAGGAAAGCCAAGGCCTTCATGGGGCCTATAGCTCTGGGTTCCAGTCTTGAAAACCAATCCTTGAAGATAAGCAAATCCATATTTGAAATGCTGCCAAAATGAAGCTAGAACAGATGGACACATTAGCTCTGCTGTTGCTAAATTGCAACAGCTCACCCCTCTGTGCTGTTGCTAGCACAGAGGGGTGAGCTACAGAAAAAGCACAATTACCCCTTGGTCTCGAGTATATTCTCTAAACAATTACCACTACAACAACTAACCACGGTAAAACACCAGCAATGTTTTCACTTTTCAACATTCAATACTGCTGTTCTCTAACGCTGACAATTTTACGTAATTCTCATTTTGCAGATACACACATTTTTACAAAAGCATCACAGTTGATCTGAGCCTACGCCTTCTTCACAAGTATGTCTACACTGAGATAAATATCATCATTCTTCCAAAACAATATGAAAGCTATGTCACCTAGCCAATTAAGAAGTCTGCAAATCTAGCACACCATTCCCAAATCTAGTCTGCTTCAGTAACATTGCCACTGCTATTAGGAGCATGGGTAGCAGTTATTTATTTAGATGCACAGAAAGAGACACGGAGATAGATGCTCACATGGCCTATATCCTCCATGCCACAGTTAAAGAACCTTTGCAATAAAAGTGTTAGAGGATCTTTGAGTAAAGGTTATTCATAAGCCATTAGCAACACTGACCCTTCCCAGTAACACATTCACATGGTATCTGCACATACGCTTTTCAAGACAACCAGCAAGTACCTGGAAGGGAAACAGGCCTGACAAGTGTCACCACACACGTAATTTTACATGAACCACGATGCTGACAGGCTTTATGCAAACCACCCTGTAAATCAGTAATCCTACCAAAACCCCTCCCCAAAGAGGTATTAACAGATTAGGGCCACTAAATTCACATTTACGGTTTAGTCACTGAATCCTTTACTATGAGATAAAGGATTTTCTACGGTAACTATGAGGTAGTTCAGATGTTTTCATTCTTCCATCCCTTCCTCCACTTTTTTTTTTTTTTTTGACATGACCACAACACAAATTGTCCTCAATTGCTTCAAACTTCCCTCATTCCTCCTTATCTGTCACTCCACATATCCACTATTGATATCCTACTTTTTATGGTAAGAGCCTCTCTTCCACAAGCATACTTCCTTCCCATGCTCTAGCCATCAAAAAGTTACTGCACAGCACTTTTTCCTCTGGAAGAGCACATCTCTCCAGCACAAAACTCTTCCTCCCCCCTCACTAAGCACAGCTGTGATTGGATTTAATTCCATACATGTTATCTTTGATGTAATGCACAAATAAGATAGCTGAACCCTAAACTTCAAATCAACAAGTGGTAGAAGAATAATGTAGAAGCCTAAGAAAACACTGTAATCAATTCTCATTATCAGAGTCTCAGAAAAAAATAATCTAGATTTCACAATAGCATCTTCTCCACCCCAAAAATATGGGACTTAATTAGTAAAAAGCAAAAGTAGAAGTACCATATAAAGGGTACTGAAATTGAAAGTGTTTATCTTTCAAAAGAGGGATGGATCATGCATGAATACAGAAGTCATCCACCAACCTATTCATCCAGATGGAGAAAATAGATTGATCTCATTAACCTTTATCAAGTCATGTAGTCAGGCAGACTGCTTTCCTTCACTAACAGCGTGAGCTTCAGCCAGTTTTAGAGTTAATATAGGGTCCAAACAACATCAAGTACCCTAAAGGCTCCCCTTAGAAAAGGCCTACAAGCATGCAGGACATCTCTGTCACTTGCAAATTTCTTCCATCTAGGTTCAACAATGTTCCAAAATTAAAAGCTTTTCAAAAATTAAAATCTCCACAATAGTTTTTAAGAGTTAGAATGTTGAAATTCAAGACTGAATAACATCAAATCAAGTCACATTGAAAGAAAAAGCGCTAGAAGCTTTTGCTACAGACGCGTTACCCCTGAAGGGCGGGAGGCGCACTCTTTAAGCGATGTAGCCTGTAAGCCTAGTAGCTTTATTTTATGCACAAGTTTCATCAGGTGTTCACCTTCACACCCAAGAGTGGGAGGGCTACCTCCAAACCGAGTCTCCACTCGCGTTCACGAGGTTTCCACCCCAAGTTGTCCGTCTCCCACAATTCAGTGACCCCAGCAGCTCCCCCAGCCCCGAGCGGCTCGGGCAGGCGAGCACGCAGGCCAAACCCAAGAGCATCACCTGCTGCCCGCAGCTCTCCTGCCTCAGCACCTCTCGGCCACACCGCGACGCGGGGCTCTGGGGCCTTGCAGCTGCCTTCCCCCTGCCCCCGCCCAGCAGGGCCCCGGCCAGCCCCCCCCACCTTCGGGGGGCCACCCGCCTCCGCAGGGTGCACCGAGGAAGGGCCGGGCGCTGCTCAGAGCCCGGGCTGGGCCCGGCGCGGTGCGGTGCGGTGCGGGAGGGAGAAGCGCCGCACCCCGCACCCCACCGCCCCCTTCGCAGCCCGCGGAGCCGCCCCGCTCCCGGGGGCCGCCGGCTGTCAACGGCCGAGGGTGGGGGCCGGGCCCCGGGAAGCACCGGCCGGCCAGCCGGCCGCCCCCCGGCGGGGCCAGCCGCCTCCTCCTCGGCCGCGCCGCGCCGCCCCCCTTCCCCGGCACGTACCTGGCGCGGGCCGGGCCGCGCATCCCGCCCCGCCGCCGCCCGCCGAAGGAGGAGGGCAGGGCCCGGGCCGGCGGCGCTCCCATCAGGCCCCGCGCGGCCCCGGCAGCCAACCAGCGCCGCGCGGCGCGCTGGGCCCGGGGAGGGGCGCGCGGCCCGGCGGCCGTTGGCGGGCGGCGGCCGTTGGTCGGCAGCGGGCGGCGGGCAGGGGGCGGCGGTGGTGGCCTGCGGCGTTGTGCTTCTTCGGTTCACGGTGCGGCAACAATAGTGCGGGAGGTTGTGTGGAGCGGGCTGATGTTCCGCTTTTCTGCCTCGCAGTGAAGAACCAGCCTGTCCCTAGCCGCCCTTCCAGCAGTCTTACCCTGTGGTCCCCTTTCCTGGCCAACGCCTCCATCACTGTCAGTCACCGTACAGAAGACTGAGGAGCAGAGAGTACCGGCTCCGTTTGCATTCACAACTTCTTAGGTCCCCTGTGCACAAGTTTTATGACTAGTGGGAGTAGTAGAGATGTGAGAGGCAATACCGCCTTCAGGGTGCCCTGAAGTGAAAATTCATACGCAGAAGCTGCATACCTTCAACTAACCCCTAAATTGTTGAATTCACTGTAGGAAACAATATATCTTGACACAGCCCATGACTTTTTTCCATATTTTCATGAGTTGACCTTGGCTGGTAGATAGGCACATACACAGCCTCTTGGTCACTTTCCCACAGAGGGATGGGGGAGAGAATAGGAAGAGCGAAAGTAAGAAAGCTCAGGGGTCCAGTTGCTTTGTAAGTGAAGGAATGAAATAAAAGGAATACGAGGAAATCTCTCACCACTTCCCACAAGTAGGCCGATGTACAGCCAGTCTCTGAGCAATGTCTACCCTGGAAGACAAAGCCTCCCAACCTTCTTCTGCTACCCCAGTTTTATTGCCAAGCATGACGTTATGCAGTATAGAGCAATGTTTTGGCCAGTTCAGGTCAGCTGCTCCAATTCTGTTGCCTCTAACTTCTTCTCTGCCCCAGCCTACTCACTGAGGGGGCAGAGTGGGGAAAGCCTTGATGCCGAGCAGGTGCTGTTCAGCAGTAGTCAAAACATTGGTGCGTTATCAATGCTGCTTTAGTCACAAAATCCAAAACACAGCAACATAGGGCTGTTATGACAAAAACTAATTCCATCCCAGCGAGACCCAGTATAACAATTGTAAATATTGCGGGGCGGGGGGCGGAGGGGAGAGAGGAATTATACCCAAAAAGACTAAGGAAAGCTTTTAGGCCTGGGAAAGACAAACAGGATATCCCAGCTACATTTCAGACAGCACAGTCAGTTTCAAGCTTTAAGTAGTGGAGCTACTGAGTCTGGTCATCTGTCAGGCATTCATTTTCAGTTTTGACATTGGGAAATTGACATTGATATTGGGAAATTGACATTGGGAAACTGTTTTAGTTTCTTGCAGTGTTCAGAGTGAATCCAACTACTCTACATTATTAGCTGGTTATAATATCAACTAACTAGCAGCTTTAGCTGTGAGTGACACTCTAGAATGGACTTAAGTAAGTGCATTCAAAGCCAAGTAATGACACTGAGTGCAGAGACGTTGACTGTACTAGAGATTCTCTGCTACCAGCTGCAGAAGTCACAACTGTAAGCTCTAGATCTGTAAGCTCCTTCCTTTCCAAGTGGAAAAAGACTTGGTGACTGAGCCTTTCCTTCACTTCAGCTTGTTATCCAGAACTATATCTGCTTAAATCCTTGTAGCAATGACTGTCCCCGTGTTGCCAGGATGTCTTTCTTTTGGATTTCAGATGAAATACAGCTACATGTATAATCCACTCCTGGTTTTCATATTTCAATGTGGTGTGCTCCTGGACAGAAGCTAATTTAAATCTTTAAGCTAACATCCTTATGCATACTAATACCTTTTCCATATTCTACCACAGTATCAACTTAAAATAAACTTAGATAATACTAGTACCATGTTTAAAGTTTCAAGGTTTGGTTGTTGTTGTTTTTTGTTTGTTTGTTTGTGTGTTTTGAAATGCTACAACCAATACTAACATCTCCAAGAAACCTCTCTCCTTTTTTTTTTTTTTTTTTTTCCCAGAATTGCAGTCCTCCTCCATGAAGTTCTAATCACTGCTATACAATTATGAATCTATTTAATTGGTAGGTTTAAAAAGGTATTGTTAGCAACCATTATTGAACTTTTCAGACTGAAGAGTCTCTCAGCTATGTGAAGTTATGTGATACTATGCAGCTACCCTAAAGCATAACTAGCCTAGATCTACCTAAAAGAAGAAATTATGCCCATGTAGCTGGTGAGCATAATAAAACTGAATATAGAACCATAATTTCAGATAAGTCAGGGTAAAATTTTCATTAATCTGGTTCAAAACTGCCCCCTACAGAGTAGTTAAAACTCTAAATCTTTTCCTTTCAGAATCCTTCATTATCAGTAGGATTGGTGTTTAATGTGATTGTACATAATGACTCTAACAGCAGAGGACATCTCCAGAATTTTCCCCAGCATCATAGATAGTACTTTTAGTCTCTCCCTATCCAGAACACCGAACAATCAGTAGTAAACTTCTTTTGAAATGTTTTGCTCTTGTACTCTGAGACTCTTTTTTTCCTTTGGGAAGTGTTTTCCCATGGTAACATTTTTAACATTTATATTTTAGCAATATACGCAGTCTAGCCTGATAAATTTTCTAAATATATATATATGATTGTACAAGTCCTTCAGAAAATACTATTTGGATTAAAAAAAAGCTCAACATTGCTTATTTGTGTTTACTTGGGGTTTTTAATTAGGCTTCCCAAGTACATTCAGCATTCTCTATAGGAGACCCTTTCAGATTTTTCTGGCTAGTGAGGCCGTGTAGTTTAACTCATTTAGATGCTGGGAAAATTTAAATGTTGAAACAGAACAATTGTCTACATTGCAATTGGAGATGTCATGGTAGCAAATCCTGCTAGCTTTAAGATCACTAACTCCACTCCCCTTAGCACCACTGACTACAGTCTGCACGTGCTGCCATCTCACTAGTATTTTCACAGCACTGTTAGCTGATGACAGAACAGTTTGAGAATTACGTGCCATTGCATGCTGCATTGCTCCAAGCAAGGCTGGAGGAGTACTGTGCCGCAGTTCCTCTGCTTCAGGTAGCTGGTGCTGTGCTCATCGCTGTACACCACAGGGGCTTCCTCAAGAGCACAGTGTTGCTTCAGGCCACTTCCTCGTGCATGGTAGGCACCTCAGAGATTAAAGCAAGCCCAAGCTGTTAGGGACACTGTCCAGGCACTCCTCGCTGCGGCTCTGCTTTCCACCTGCAAAGCTACCCAACCGAGGCTGATCAAATGGACTTGCTGTCAGCACTGGGTTGCTGCAGCTTCCTCATATGCCATCCCCAGCTGAACATGCCCCAGCCGGCTGTGTTGGCAGAAGAAAAAACTCAATCGTGCCCATGTCGGTCACATTTCTTGAGGCCTGGACTCTGCTTCTTCTGCATCTTGAGCTGAAAGAGTGCATCCTGCTATTTCATAAATGACAAATACATAGTAATTAACATGAATTTGTGAGTGTCTTTTTTAATCCAGCTTTGTTAAACAAACAAAGAATTTAAAAATATGTTTGATATAATTACATAGGAATATTTTATTTTTTAGAAACTCAGGAAAACACATATAGAAATAACTCCTGTAGTTAAACCTATACTTTACTCTAAACTGAGAACTGATTGAGAGGACTCCAAACTATTTTCTTTTCTTGTTTTGTTGCAAGTTTCCATTAGAACTGGAACTGGAAAGAGATCTAGAGATTTTTTTTCAGGCTACAAAGGACTGGCAGAACCCCCTTAGAAGGAATGGGTAAGCTAGAAAGTGTTGAGGTTTGAAGCCATGAGACAGATATAAATTGAAAGCCACTAGAAAGGCTTAAAATGAATTAACCAAATAAATTGTGCTTAATTTGTGAGATTTTACTCATTTCAGAGTATACAGAAAAGGTGGTGCTCCCAAGGTAGGGTGAGTTCAGTGCCATATTTTGTCATGATGTGCTTTAAAAATGTGCTCTGAAGGACTGGCACTGAGGAATATGTCATAGATGTGATTTTTTTTTATTTTTTTTAAAGTGATAGTGTATGCTTAGTTTGACATTCTCATCCAGCTGTAATATTTGTAGTGTCAGATGTCAGTATTCTTATGTTTGCCTCTTATTCCCTGAGTTTTTTAGTATTTTATCATGCAGAGTGTTTCAATGCTCCAGCACTTTCATGAAATTCTTTGCATCTGACTCTTCCTGATAATTATTACTTGAAAAAGAAATTCATGATCCATCAAGTCCAAATACATATTTCAAGTGAATAGCTTACTTAAAAATCTTTGAACAGTTGTATGGTTAGAACTGATGATCTTGAAAGTCTTTTCCAACCTAAATGATTCTATGATTCTATACAGTCATCTAAAAAGCTAAGATCAGCAATTCCATTCCATAAGTTATTCTTGTTGTGACCTTTTCTTTCAATTTGTAATAATTATTACTAATAATTCTATTATTACTATTACTATAATTGTTATTACTCATTACTTACTATTATTGTTGCAATTATTACTATTGCTATTATTAATATTATTTTGCTGTTTATTTTTCTGTGGAAAAAAATGAAACATTTAAAAGCTTGAAATAAATAAAAAAAAAACTATTTGTGTCTTAAACTTCTTGGTTGGTACCCTCAAGTATGAATTTTTCTGTTCTTGAAACGCTATCAACTGTCATCTTCATTTGATTACTATAAATCTCTGACAGTATGTTTGGGAATAGGTTAAAATTGGATTATTTTTGCAGCACAATTATTCAGGAAAATGATTATTCATAAAACATTGAAATATACATGGTAATTCTGTCATTCAGATCTCATCAACAAACAGAAGAAGCCTAGTGTGAAATTGTCACATGAGAAGCAGAAAGGTGGTTTTGCCTACATTTGAGATAAGTTGTGCTTCAAATCTTGTATGAAGTTTTAGAAGCAGTTATTATGCACATATAAAGTTCATACCCTTCCCTGATGGGCATGACTTCAAGCATCTGACTCTTTAATGGTTATAATGAGTAATATATGTTTATAGTTAGAAAAATGACTGTATAAACAATAACTCAATGTTCTGTAAAAAAACATACTAAATCAATTTTCCCTAGTCTCTAAGTGAAAGCCTGATTATTCTCACTGAAGGTATTTGAGCTGTACTAATACCTAAGTCAGCTATATTATTTTTGCTTCCTGAAGCAGTTTACTCTTTAAATAAATTAGGGTTCTGATTCAACAGGATTCCTCCTCTATAATAAACACATAAGTACATCCTTAAATTTTATTAACATCTATTTCCTTGAAGCTAAATAAAATAAAGAATGCTCTCCAATAGCCTTTTCAATATGGCTATGCCTACTGGGCAAAGTGGGAACAAACCCAACAAAATGAGGGCCAAATTATGAAGTAATTTGAATGAAACTCCTGTTGACCTTAAGATGATTTTTACTTGATTAAGAATAATGGAATTTGGAACCAAATGAATATGATTCAGGGTACAAATGAGAATGTGCTGTTCTTTGCACAGTGATCCTTCCTCCCAGGGCACTGTGTGTACGTACAGAGCACAGACAAGTGCAGGAACAGTGTGCCATTTCTATTCAACCTGATTGCATTTTAGTGCTTGCTGATTAGTCAAGCTGGAGGAGACAGGCAATGAGAAGGAAAGTTCTAATTAGTACATATATTTTGCTTTTGATAACTGTTCAAAATGGTAGATAGAACATTACCTATATTAAATGCATTTCATACATACTACTGATTGTTACAATAACTTACTTTAATGAAGTATTAAATTTGCATATAAAATTGTTTTCAGCAAAGTACTGAGAACTGGATCTGCTAATAGGCTTTGTTCTGGTTGGAAACCAAACGGAACCGTGTATCCCAGAATGCCAGAAATAGGACAATAAATATTTTTGGCACAGTTTCAAAGGTGTATAATGCCAGACATAGACATGTAAAAGTAATGGCAAGCTCTACAAAGATTATAAAAGAAATAAAATCACAGTTCGTAATTCGTATAATCATGTTAAATAGCAGGCTTATAAACCAATTCATATAATAAAATCCACATGTAAAACTATCTGTGATTTCATTCAGTTAAAGATGACAAATATTAGAGCTCCCCTTGAAAGCAGATATATATCTTGCAAGTTGAAGGACGAAGAACAATTGCTTTGTGTTCCTGTTTAATGGTATAACCTCTGTTGGTCTTTTCACATGCACAATTTTAAATAACTTTTCAAAGAATGTGAAATTTGAAAACATTCAGAATTTCAGAACATATCTCAGCTACTGAATATCCTTTACCAAAATTATTACAGCTCTAAGTCTTAAATATCAAAAGACCTGAGTTTATAGTGCCTTCACATGCAAAACTCACAGTGATCAACATGATTTTATCTTAGTATATCGTACTAGTAAATGTCTGAAACAAAGCTTGAATGAATTATATTAAAAGGATCTCAAAAACATTGTCTTTCTTAAAATAAATCTATTTCTTTAAATACATGTAAAGAATGAAAAAATAAAATCCTACTGTAATCAGTCCAGTGACTCCAAATGATAGGATTCAAGGTCATTTCAAGCCTGTTTTGATGACCCAAAAGTGCTTAAATTAATATGTCTTGAGTTTTCAAAACATGCATTTTGGAGCACTGAGTTTGGTTTCTATTGCACATTTTTGGGGTACACTTCATGTTCCAATCATAAACCAACATATAAGCAACCAATGGACAGGAAAGTGAAAAGTAAGGGCAATGATACTGTTGTAAAAACTCAAAGGTAGAATGCAGATGGGAAGTTGGGGAAGAGAAAAATATGAAATAAAGCTTACATTCCTTAAGCAAAATAAACCAGAATCAAATGTATTAGAAAAGGAACTGACTCATTTTCCAGCACAAGCAGCACATCAATTTGAGTCCTACTGAGAATAAAGAAGGCTATGAGGAAATAGAAAATAGTATGTAGTGAAGTCTAGTTTTGTGTTAGGGCAAAATATGTATTTCTGTTTGGTCCGAGTTATTTTATTAATATACATTTATCAGTAGTAGATCGGTTATTTCATGCCAGAAAAGCACAAAAAAACATTATAATCCTTTTTATGCTTGTCAGTGACTTTAGTTCTCTATGATGGATAGGCTTGTTTTATATATTCATTTAATTATCTTCACTTCCAGATAGACAGATGCTAATCTCAAACATCTTAACATACACTGGAAACTTACTTATTCTCCTCTCACTAGCCCTCTCTCTTAGGAATTTATTCCTTAAAACATCACAACCTCTCTTCATTTTAACAGATCTATCAACACAGTGCACCGAGAATATATATATAAAAAAAATACTTGGCAAAAAATAATACTGTGTTATTGATTGCCCACCCATCTTTTGTTTGTTTTCTATATTTAAGATGTAAACAGCTTGGTGATGTCTCTGTTCTACACTTGGATGCCTCGTGTCTACTAAATTGAGTCCTGGAAACTTCCATAGTGCAACTATCTGACTCCTGTCCTGTAAAGTAATTTGCTGAATTATACCAATATGATAAATGTTTTTTACAGATCATGACCTTTCCTATTTGCCTTTCTTACTCTATGATTTACAAAAAAAAAAAAAAAAAAAAAATTCAGAAAGGTTTTGTGGGTTCAGGTAGATACTGCCTGAGAGTAGAGATCTCATTTTCAGAAAGTACCGAGTGTCTAACCTTTGGAAATCAAGTCTCTCTGGAATGTTTTCAGCTTCACATCCACGAGTGGAGGAGTCCATCCATACTCATTAGGCATTTTTTTAATCTTGACCTATGCATCTTCTGTTTTTTTCCAATATGCTTAGGAAAGTAACTTCTGATCTATGCTAATTATTTTCCTTTTTTGTTGTAATATAACTAAAAATTAACAGTAAAAATAAAGCACTACATTATTGCTGAGAAAAGTGCAGGCACCACACATATTTCTAACAATCTATAAATGCATTCCTACAAACTTGTTTATTGGATAAGTCTGGCCATAAATTGGCCAGGACACAGACCTTTATATGAAAAAAGCAGAACATTGAACAAAAACATTATAAGTCCATAGTATTAGATTTAAAGTAAAGTAACCACAAACTCCTAAACATGTATCCCAAAACTCACAATCTTTATAATGAAAGGAAAAGACCACATCATATAACTGTCTTAGCCAGGCAATTCGGCATTTAACTTGTTTATTTTTCAGTTAAACAAAATCCAAATATCTCTAGGGAAGACAATGCTAATAACAAGCATAACCACATAAGCTTTGTATATGAAATTCAATTTTAGCTTTAGTAGGGCCTGTCAAATTGGAAATTGTAGTAAAAAGCCAATAAACCTTAATCAAATTCTATCACACAGAGAGATTAGGCATTTTGTTTTTACCCAGTTTGCTTCAGAATTTCTGGTCTGATCGTGAGTCCTATAATGCTCACATATTCCTTTGATATTTTTCTTAGCTTTTCAAGTAATCTACAGTATTTTTTTAATAAGGAAAATTCCATATCACTAGAAGAAGCCCTGCTTAATGGGCACATATGAGGACACCAATTAATGTTTGCCTTTTGTTTTTGTGGTGAAGTTAAGAGTTGTGAGTGTTATCCTTTCCCCACTGAAGGAACTGCCACCCATTCCCCTAAGACCATGACCATCTTTCACATGGAATATCCATCTACAGTCTGCTGACTTTAAATTTCTCCTGAAAACACTTCTTTAGCATTACTTACAAAAGTATGTACATTGACATATATTGATTCATTATTTTCTATATAAAATAATTATTTGCTTTTTCATGCTGTGCTCAACTACTTGTATTACACTGCAATCATCTTTCTTTCTTCAACAGGTACTTCCCTTAATTTTGAATTTACAGCTTCTCTATTATTTGATCGCTGCGTGGAATTAGACCCTAATCCTTCATCAGAGACTAAATGGGGTGTCTGTGTGCTTTCCCAAAACATTATTGGGGTTCTGCATGGTTGTGGGTGTCCAGGCATAACGCAGGGCTGAGACCTGAGGCTGTAAAATGCCTTCATCAGTAATACGTCTTCTACCTATCAGAGCAGTTGTAAAGCACATCCTGGGTGCCATCAAGACAGAAGCATCCAGTTAATCCTGCCAATTAAAAGGTGATGGATAGGCCTCATTGTGCCTTTCCATTTGGTTTCTCCAGTGTGCAGGGGCTACATTTCTGCTGCCTTCAGTAGCCCCACTCACCTTCACTCCCATGTTTAGTGAGGTACAGTGCTGGAGACACAGCTGTCCGCACTGGGCAGCGCAGCCCCAATGGTGGGCCCAGTCCCTCGGGGTGCTCAGAGTCCATCTGCAGGGTGCTCCTGCTCCTGGCAGCTGTCTTTCAAGGGGAAATACAACAGCACAAACCACATATTTTCTGTGCCTACTTTATCTCATGTTGCTGTGACGCAGATCTCATGGATTACTTGGCAATTTTAATCTCTTCTTTCTGCTCTTGCCCTTCACAATTTTTGCAGACAAGCAGGTTGCAAGAAAGTATATGGTTTTTATGTATTTATTTGTCATTTCTTCTGTATTGTCTGAGCTGTGCATTGGTCCAGGAGATTGTTCTGTTTATCTAATTTTTTAACACCTATGCCTTCAAATGTGACAGCTTGTGTTGGGTGCCACACTGGAGAAATCCCACACATTCTGACTTTTATGTAAGACTATATAAAGATTGAAGAGAGGCAGTTAGAACTGAAAATGTAAAGCACGTTAAATAGGTAGGCTCATCTGCTCTAAAGGCATGCTTGGGTGTTCAAATGTTTCCTCACTATCCCATTGCTACACTGAAAGGCTTTTCAGTTATTTATTTAAAACATATTACATACAGTTTTATATTTTGAGATAAATTCTGTCTTCAGATGAACGCAACCAGATCTGACTTCAGCAGCATTTTGTGCAAGGACATCTACATGCTCTGTGCTAGAGGACAAAGTTGCTGTCTAGACATCATGGAAAAAGGCTCCATAAGCTCCAAGAAAGAGCAGCAAGGCAAAAGCTAGCAGCAACCTGATCCTTTACGCCAGATCTCAGACAGGAGAAAGGGCATGTCACTGGTGCTCACGACAGTCACAGCACTCACAATTTCCAAGTATCTTAATTTGTGAAAAAGTCTGTGTCTTGTCTACTTGCAACTCCGCCAAGCAGCAGTTCCTTCAGCTCTTATCACAGCTCCTGGAACATTACTCCAAGCAACCACAACAGCAGACAGCACAACAGGGGGATCAGAGGTGGGAATCCCCCCACGCACAGCACCAAAACTACACCAGTGCCCTCAGCACCCATCGTCCACGTGGGGCTTGAGCTGGACTTGCCTGTTGTGATCAAATACCATGAGGGAGATGAGCATTCTCTGTATGCAAAGTCACACTTGTATTGATTTCAGAGGTGGGTGTGTTATGAGGAGCTGATAACTAGTTTGTTGTATTATTAAAATCGTTGTCTTTGAAATGAGAACTCAGTGATCCACCCAGCTGCACATAATTAAGAGCAGCAGCTCAGCATAACAGGGTGAGGAACTTTTAATAGGTGTTTATAGGTTGAAATCATCAGCTTCTCTTTTAAATAAAAGAAACAGTAGAAGAAATAGTAAGTGCTAAAAGATGACTCAGAATTCAGAGTGCCCTTTGAAGAGCAAGATCTGTTATCCTCGAAGCTTCAGAACACCAGACCTACAGGAGACCTCCGGGTTTCAGTATCACTAATAACGAGAGTGGGAAGCTACTTCTAAAAAACTTACTCAAAAAGAAAGAAAAAAGATGCATTAGCATTTTTTAGCTGCTTGGAAGGTTAAAAAACATTCCAGCAAAAGGGTCTAGATTGAGGTATGCAAGGTAAAAACAAATATTTCTCCATTAAATGGCTACACTAGCATAAAGAGAAATACTTAGTAGGCTTAAGGTGGGAATTTAGGGAATAGTTGCCTTTTTTTTTTTTTTTTTAAACAGGAAATACTGTTTAGGCGTTTTATATAGGGGGTTCTGCATTTGTGAAGGGATAATTTGCTCTAAAATATGTGGGCAACCAGCCTAAATTCTCTAATTGAGTAGTTTGCTTATAACCCCAGGCCATTAGGTGAATGTAAACTATTACAGGCTTAGTAAGAAAATAGTCCCATTAGGATTTTTGTATTTGTATGTGGTTGTGGGTTAGCGCGACTGTTTCAGAAATGATGGATTAATGAAAAGGTCTTTTTTTTCTGAGTTAGCAAATATCTGCTTTGAAATACCCAAACTCAAATTAAGCTGAAGTGTTCTTTTTTCTTTTTTTTTTTTTTTTCCTGACAAAAAATACCAGATCAAGACTCAACTATAAGTTCCAATGTGAGCTTTCTAGGATAAGTTTTCAAAATAAATATTCCCACAGAAATATATTGTTCAATTTTTGCTTCATATTCATAAATTCCCTTTATTTTTGAATGCCAGCTATTAATGCAATAAAATTGTCCTGTCCTATAAGAAAGCACTGGTCTTTCTGGAAGCATATTTAGCCTTCATGCTTTGTATGTGTACTTCAGATGCTTATGTTAAGATATCACATAGGCTGCTTTGTAGACATATTTCTATGAGGAAGGAGACAACTTCATATGCAGCTTCTTTTACACTGCTAGTATTAAATCCTGTACTTTTCTCTATGCAATATATGTCTTAGTTGAATAGTTTATTGCTTTTCCTGTTCCCAGGCAAACTTAGGTCTATTGCACTTTATTTTTCATGGCTGCTGTATGTACATGATACGGTAAGGTATTAAGAAGAGGAAACATATCTTTAATTAAAAGTCACAGGAATAAATGACCTACATATAAACACATGAGAAGCCAGCCCTAAATTCACCAATATTTTCCAGCACCCAGCCTCCCTCCCACAAAACTTGAGAATCACAAGTTATGAGGAACTCTGAAATCTACAAAGTGAGCAAAATGCTGCAATAGCTGTGGTACAAAAGAACGTAAAGAAAAAAACCTTCTGTCAATGGCACCTAAGCCACAGAGGAGAGATGTGAGCACTGGGCAAACAGCTCTCTGCATGAAGTGAAGGAGAGGAGCAAGTGTAGTTCAGCATCGCTTGGACCCTGGAAAGTATTCACCTAACAAAAGAAGTATCACATTTGAAGCCTGCTGGAGTTATGTAAATTGGAAATGTTGATGTAATAGGGACTGAAAGGTTTAAAGGAGATGAGCAGAGATCATTCTGCATCCAGGACAACTAAAACTGAAGCGAAACATTGAAAAAGAAAGCTACATGTTGAAAAAAAGAATGTTATTGCAGCACACAAATAATCAGATTGCTCGGCGGATTAAAGGGAATAACCCCAAGAGCGGCTTCCTATAGAATTAAGAAACCATGTAAAGGAGATTTATTAAAAATAGAATGATCACATGGCTTGTTCTTCTTCCCTTATAATGTCAAAAGCTTGTAAATTGTTGCTGTTTGCCCATTATTTCAGCAACATAAAGGACTTTGTTCAGTAAGTAAAACAATGAACAGGAGATCCCTGTTTGGAGGATTTAACAAAGTTAAAAGCACAGTGAAACCAATAAAATAAAGCACAAATAAGAAGGTGGGCATACAACAAGGAAGCCTTAGAAATGCAGTGAGGGGGAAGCAGTATGTGCAATAGTAGGTTCTTCTGGCTGTATCTAGAAGATCTGATGTAGATGGAAAGAAAATCCATTAAAAAAAGAAAAGAGATCCCTAAATCCTCTGTTAGTTTACAGTTGTTTGTCCACAGAAACCAGAAGATTTAAGATTTTTATTTTTATTTTATTTTTTTTTACTTTGGGAAAAACAATCCATTTTTCATTAATGTAATTTCATTAATGTAATAGCTTAATGCTTGTGCTGAAATTTTCAGGCATTGGTCAGAGGCAGATACACAGTCATTGCATGTGAACAGTGCAAGCCTGAGCATCAGAGACAATGGACAATCAGGTCTTCTAGGAGGTGTGAGAAACCTTAGCTGTAAGGAGAACTATTGCACTACTTAAAATGAAGATTGAAACTCATGTGCAGATTGCTTGATACTTGTAACTATGCAAATTCAGGTGCTTTCCTCAAGTCATGAATTAATTTTCAGCCGTTCATTTGTGTTTGCTCTTCTGCCATCGTGTTCTCAGCAAGCTTAGCCTTCAGATCCATTTTAGGCTCCAGTTCATACCTTAGACCAATAGTTCTGATGCTGTAGGCTTGTCTCTCCAGAAGAAATTAGAAACCAGCCCTGAACATGGAATATAACTGAACATTGAACCCTGAATGTAAAAACAAAGGAAAGTTTTACTGACTTCACCAAACACCACTGCACTTCCTGCTGTACAAAGAGCCAGCACTCATACTGGCTCTTTGCAAGAAGGCTGCTGCTGTCATGAGGCTGAGATCCTGCTTAAGAGCTCTTCCCAGAAGGAAAAGCAGGCTGTGAGCCCTCAGGGTGTTCAGTGCCACTAGTATTGAATTCCCTGGCCACTGGTTCTTCTCACCCAGTGTCCAAACTTGAAAAACAAGCTCTATAATGATACAGGAATGTCTGTGTCCATACACATAGCACAGATGTCTTCCTTACTCAGTTATGCTGCCACTATCTTTCCTGATCCCCACCTTGCCATATACAGGCTGGCTGTCTCTCAAGTCACCAGTAACACACTGCAGCCTTGAAAATATGGAGCAGGAGGGGAGTTCTGCAGATGCTACAGAATTAGGCAAATTCTCCCTGGCAGCATTCATATTCTCCTTTCTGTTTGTTCTCTTGACTGTCCTTCTAGGAATGTTTGCAAAACAGGGAATTAGAAGTAAACATTGCAGAATGCCTGCAATCTGTCTGTGTGAGGGTCACATTTCATAAGTAGACACCTGAAAATTTTCTAAGGGACTTAAATTGTGGAAGAAGTCTGAATCAAAAAGTTATAACAAAACAGCCTTGAAAAGTAAATATCATGAAGCAAGATATAATAGAGGCACTGGAGACTACATTTTGTCAAGAAAATAAATGTATATTTATTACCTTCAGAAGCTTTATGAAGGAACTCCAGATGCTGAATACTTCTGAAAACCAAACCTCTTTTCACTGTGGAAAGATGGAGCTAGTTGCCTTCAATCACATTTTTTCTGATTCACCCCATAGCATTTCTCAGCAAAGAGATTGCCCAGGACAAGCTCTAAAGAAAATAACTGTCAGCTGTTAATAATTTTTCAGTATAAGAAAGATTTGGCCAACTAATGATGTGGAAAGGATTTCATGAGCAAATGGTTTTTTAAATGAATCCTCCCTTCTATTCCTACTGAATTCCAGATTATCTTTCCCCTTTCCAGCTTCTCCATAACCTTGTTGTGCAGGGGTTTTGGATGAGCTTCATCTCCGGTGTCAGTGGAGGAGCCTGCAGAGTGAAGCTGCTTTTCTTGTCCTGAATGGAGAGCTCCGCCTGGCCGCAGGAGGAACGTGCTTCACAGGACTTACTGCCTTCCAGCAACTGGGAATGCTCTCAGTGATGCATCCCATCTGCTGCTGTCCATCCACGGTCATGTTCCACTCTTAATCTCTTCTTAGACCTTTTGACTTTACATCTTAGTGTTATAGCAGCTTTAAACTGTTCCCTGCGATTATGTTAGTAGTACAGTGAATTCACAAGAGATTGGATTTTTAAAGTACAGGCTGGACATAAACTTTACCTACTATGCAGTTGTATCATGGATACAGGAACTGTATCTAGCTTAAACCCAGGGAAGAAAGCCCCAGGATCAAAGCCAGACCTTGTAGACATATTTAATTATGTATTACTGGTAAAGCAATAAAAGCTTACAATATGGTCTCTATTCACAAAAAGGACATTGTTTTGTCATGTTCTTCTTGTAAATTCCTTAAGCATGACTCAAAGTGTCATTTTACATGAGATTCATAAAGACAAATGTCAGTTCTACACGGGTGTACCAATGTGTTACAGAGTTTAATCAAAAGCAAATGTGTACGTTGAAATCATATGTGTCATTAAGAACATTTTTGCTCATAAATTGGAACTTCTATTATGGTCAACAGACTGAACTTCTATGCAATAAAGCTGCACTAGGCCTTCTGCATTTCCTGAAAAAGTATACCAAATCATTTCTATATGCAGTTATTAAACAAAATGTTCTCTAAGGGAACTATTATCTCAGGGAAGTACTTTGGGAAGAGTCTCCATTCTTTGCATTCCCGCTTCCGTTTTGAGTATTGTCATAGAAAAAGTGTGTGGCACTACAAAATGTCCTAAGAGTTGATTTTGGGTGTTTATGGGAAAAAGAAAGTTAAAGTACCCAGAGGGTCAGAAATTTCTGCTGGAAGTCTGGGAGACATCTTACTGGGAAAGAGCAGGACAACAAAATGAAGATGGGTAGACATTAAAGTGCTGGGAAGTAGAATGTTGATGACATGCAGAATATTAATTTTCATAACTGTCATAATGAGTCATCAATGCATCACAACTGTGTTAGAGAAGATAATACAAAGCTCACTTTTTTATGCTGACTTATGGCAGCACAGAATATTGATAAGCCAGAACCTTTAGAAATTTGAATTACAGTCACACTAATGGTCAAAGATAAACTTACAGGAAATAGGGATGCTGAGATAATTCTTGATGTGGCACATTTAATCTTCCATCTCATTTTGACTATGTACCAAAGCACACATAGCTGTACATCACTTAATTTCAGTTAGCAAGTAGACTCCTATAAACCAGAATTTACAGTTAAAGGGATAACAGTGAATAAATAACACTCAGATGAAGATTACAATGAAGCAATAAGCAGCTGAAACACAAAAAGACCCAGGGGTTGTCTAGATTTTAATGGAGAGTTAGAAAATCTAAAAATACTGCTCACAAATCCAGGAAGCAAACTGATAACATACATTCAAAAAGCACAGGCAATCACACGTTGCTGCTGTTTTGTAAAATACTTTTTCAAACACCCATTCCACATGTATGGCTGGCAAATGTTGACTCCGCAAATGAAACCAAGAGTTTGTCTTCCATAAAAGAGATAGCCAGTAAAATCAGTTTTAAAATATTATTAATACTAATGATCTGCATTTGATTCTTTAAGAGCAAAACATATTCAAAGCTCAATTCTTAATTCTGACATACATCTCAGTTGATTCCACTATAAAATCTTTTATTGCAAAACTGGGTGAAAGTCAGATTCTTGGTTTTCACTTGCTATTTCTGTTCATGTCTTATAATTGCTCAGGGGAATTTGATGCTGAAATTCTCTTCTCCAACAGTTTTCCCACACACAGGCGTGTCCTACTGGGGGTGGAATATTTTTCCCCCAGGAAAATGCCATAGGGCTTGTATTCCCTTTACATGCCACCATCTTCCTTGTCCCCCCCGTTCCATTTCCCTCCTCTCCCACTATATGCCTTTCCCCAGACTTCCAGGGTCTATTAGGAGGAGCAAACTTTTCAGTCAGGGATAGTCATCTTCTTCCATTCATACAAAAAAAAAAAAAAAAAAAATCCACATTCAGAAGGCTTTTTTCATTGATGGAGATGAAGATGGAATCTTGCTCAAGAACAGTAATTCCTTGGTGCCCAAGAGGTGGTGAACTGGTTCCCCATTTACCCACTGAGGATTGTTTCTTGCTTTGCATACAGCTGTTGCCAGCAGTTAGTTTTTTTTCCCAGCTTTGGTCCTCCACACTGGATAACCAGAGTTTGGGCTTTGCGCTGACTCCCCCTACACTTATTAAACCACCCTCCCTTTCTCCAACACGCCACATCTCCCTCACCTGTCAGCACTGCTGACAGACAGGTGTGTTACTAAATATTCCACTGTTCCCCAGTTAAAAATTCAAGGCAGAATTTCATCTGCAGCTATGTGCTGTTGCACCAATGTGGTGTGCATCCATGGACGCGGCCAGCACCAGAGAGAAGCCAGGTCGTGGTACAGCAAAGGCACAAGGTGGCTCACACTGGGGGCTCTGATTTGATGGACTTGTGTGTTGTAGGGATAGATGTTTCTGTATCTGCACAGAACAGGGTGGTGTTTAACCTTTTCTTGTAGAGAATTATCACATATAAATCATGAGTGATTTTTTCAGCCTTTTTCTTCTCTTTTTTCCCCTCCAGCCTGAGTTAGAATTCAGTTCAGGTAAATGTAAATTATGCCACAGAAAACTAAATATAACAGCTACCAAGGGAGATTAGATGACATTGTATGATGTTTTTGTAAGTTGCAATTAGACAGCCAGCAGATTCACTTGTAAATACCAGCCTTTAAAAGATAAAAGCCCAGTGAATGCTGCTTTCAGTAAAGTACACGGGGAAAAAAATAAAGAACAGGGAAAAAAAAAAAAAAAAAAAAATGCCAATTTTGCTAGAAAATAATTTTAATTCCAATTTCATCATATTTGCAACCAATGTATGAATGCAGCTTTTTAGGAAACACTAAGAGTTCTTTTTTCCTTGAGCTGAAAGGAATTATCAAAATAGTAGGATCAACAAATAAAATCTTCAAGGAGATTTTGCACAAAAAAAAAAAAAAAAAAAATTCTGACCAATATACACAACCTATCACCTACTTTTTACTGTCTTTTTTCCATTATTTGGAAAAAAGAATGTTTAGGACATTTCACAAGAAAAAGTACAGACCCCTTGGGATTCAAAAGATTAGGGCTTGGTTTCCAGTTTGGTTGTGGAATATCCATGTCCTTGGCTATTCACTCAATGCCTGTCTCTAGATTCCCATTTTTCAGATAAGGGTAATGCAACTTATCTGTTTCACAATAGTACTCTGAGAATTTATAATTTTCCAGAGTTAGTTTTATATCTTCAGCTGAAGAGTTGCATAAAGAAAGAATAGATTCTGTTCAAAAAAGTTTTTTTTCCTGCTTATTTCACTGTAATCACGGGAAATTTAGGGAGCTTCAGAAGTGTGATACTGTAATTAAAATGTATTAAGTAATGTATTGCATAGTTTCAGCTGAGAGAAGAGAAATGGGAAGAAATGGAGACACCACATTTTTATACAATAATAAACTGAAGTAGTTATTTTAATAGTAAGTATAATAAAAGAAAAAAAAAATCCTGAAGCATGTTATAGACATAGCGACTAATTTGCATTGAAAGGGCTGACATTCTGTCTAGCAAAAAGAATTATGATTCTCCTAGCCAGCCTCACAGGATAACTGAGTTCTGAATTTCACAGTAACGTTTCTTATTCTTTAAGGACTCTACTCTGTTTTGATTTTTCCATTCTGCATGATTATTCTTTGTGCTGTAGGTGCGCAATGTGTCTTCAGAACGGTGAATCCACAGTGAGTAGTTCTGTCCCACTGACAGAAGAAGCAGTCCCCCGAAAGCCAGAAGTGCCCTGAACCCCACAGGCAGCCCAGTCAGACCTTCAGCAACACAGCTGGCTCTTTGCTTCTTGATCTAGGAGTCACAAACTTGTGTCAGGGCAACTCTGGCATCTGTTATTTCCATACTGCTCAATGGGGCAGTATGGAAATATGTCTTCGGGGGCTACTAATGGAAAAGGGGGTTTTGATACAGAAATTTGGAAAGTTACTTGTTTGATGCTAAGGTAAAATCATTCTAATAAGCAGAGTTCAAAGTACTAGGCTGTATCCTTTACATTTTTTGAGACCATGTCAAGGCAAAGCATAGCAGCCAATGGTCTTGATTCAGCCAGCAAGACAGTTTTATCTAGCCTCTAGAAATAGCAGCTAATGAGAAGTCCAGTCTGCCCTCAGGGGCAAGGAGGCAGAGGCAAACAAGGTTACTCAGTCCCTTGCAGTGCAGCACTGCTCTGTCTACATCTCCAGATTGAGTAACAAGGGCTGCTGAAAATGTGTAAATTGGCCACCCTTTTAATGACAGATTGCATTTTAATACAAATTTTAGGAAATGCAGATTCTAGTCAGAATGCTAATGTATCATTTGGACTTAATTTAACAGCCAGATTTTAGAGAGATGAAATAATGAAATGGCAGAAAAACATAAACATCTGATAGTAGAGTAACTAAAGATATCTTATCAAAAGGTGTCAAAATAAAACAGTCTTTATGACAATACAAAGTTTGATACTAAAACAAGGTCGGTGTAAGCTTTAAATAACAAGAGAATGACAGACTTAAACAATAAAATTTGAGACAAACAAGCCAATACCTAGATCACAATAAATACAAAATAATTTCATTCTCAAAAGAAGACCTATACTACTAGACATATAAAATATTACTTATTAAGACATCTTTCCACAAAAGAAAAAGAAATTTTGCAAGTGAAGGCTCTTGCAGCAACTATAAACCAGATTGTTTTGCACCATCTGCTAGCCAGGACCCAAATATGCGTTTGACACTCCTCAGCGAGGAGAGGGTACTATTTCAGTCTACAAAATACTTTTTATTGCCACATTTTTCAACTATACCTGAGGTCTCTACATCTAAGGGTACAAACAACATCTCATAGGGAAGCAATGCATTTGTAATATCCCACAGCACCTGCATGCACACACACCAGTCAGGTTGCACCGATTTTTTTTTAAAGCCTTATCATGTCAAGCAGTTGAGGTTTTTCCCTGTTCTCTTCAATATTGCTCTCTTCATAAACCAGTTCTGATGAAACCCTTCTCTTCTGCTTGCCCCAGGACTGGGAACACAGCTTTCTCTACACTGACTGGAAATCTTGAGAACGCAATATTTGCAAGAGTGACCAAGCTACACAGCACCAGCAGGAAATGCACTGGAGTCTTAAAACACAGTTATAATGGTTTATCTGCATATCTCTTCTGAGTATCATAAATTTCTCACATTTACTGTACAGGCAATCCCATGAACTCTCAGATGGGATGCTCAGCATCACCCAAACAGTAAATAGAAGAAGTTTATAAAACACAAAAGGGACAGGTAGGGGAGCGGTTATGAATGTATGCTAGCAGGGTGAGAACCTGGTGGAAGAAACTGTAAACTAGTTTCTAACCTGCTATAATATTGGTTTAACAGTCAGAAGAAAAAGCTTTATTATTTAGGCAAAGTTTAATGTAAAGTTTATATTAAAGCTCTGTTTAAATAATAAAACATTTTTTCTGATTGTTAAAGCCATATGAAAGATGACTGAGAAATGTTTTCATGCTCCTGCATTGGCCTGCCACCTGCCAGTGTCACAGATGACTTTACTTTTCAGCAAGATGGCAACCATTAGCACTTGGCTGAAAAATATCAACTGCAGTGAAAAACACATGATTGAACCCCACAACAAGCAATAGCACATACCACTGACAAAATATTTATTTTTCACTGAATTATTTAAATATTGGTTTAGCTGTGTTGATTTTGAGGCCATCCCTCACTTACTTTGAGTTGAATGACTTGACTAGCAGAATATCAAAGTTCCTTCTCCAAGAAAATGAAGGCTCACCCAGGGAGCACTGTACTATACTGTACTGACATCACTATAATATAGTCTCTTCATTCCTCTAAGAAAATATTTCACTTTGACAAATAGAAAAAAAAAAAAAAAAAAAGTTTCTGGAGAGAAAAGTCGCTGCAGCTCTGAAGGATCCCTAAAAGCTTTTCCTCCTGCCTGCCACCCATGCACCATCAGCTGCCACCTCCATCAGCAAGCACCACAAACAGGTGGTACCAGTACCTGTCAGCTGCCCCTTATATGTTATAGGAGCTTCCTGCTTCTGCTAGCTCTAGTTCAGTCCCATGGGTTGAAAACATGTTTGTAGGTGGTGTGCAGGAAGGTATTGTCAAGGTTAGTTCATCTGGAAGGAATCCAGGTGTGTTCTGATGTTAGTCTGCAACAGGAAGCCAAGCACAAAGAGGGAGGCAATTGGAATATTCTCTGCAGAACCATGCTAAGCTAAAACCCTACAGCAGACACACCCATATAATTAATCAAACTAATTTTGTCCTCCATCGAATCTCAATGCATGTCCACCACCTGGTCTGTAATGACTGTCAAGCTGTAGCCCGCTGGCCACCCAAAGGAGATAAGGAGATTCTTCACCTCCATGGTCAGGTACCCAGGCTGCCACTAGAGGAACTCTGGAGCCAGCTGGTGTCCAAACTTCTGGTTATCCATCCACAGCAGCAGCTTGTGTGTTTCATCCAATATTTAGGTAATACTGAGGCACTTCTACCTATTCTCTCAGGTGTAATGAGACAACTCAGGGACTTGCTATTACATTACATCTGCTCAATGCATCAGTAACGTTGGCACTCATACAGCCCACTCCCGACAGATCTGCTCTGCATCCACACTAAAATCTGCGTGGAAAACATGGACCAGGGATGACCAAAAATTAATCAAAGACTAATAGAAACACCATACCTTGGGAAACAGAATGAATTGACCTGTCTAATATGTCAGACAAGATGGCAACTTGATTATATTATGTAAACTAAGTCCAAGGGAGACAATGAGGACCACTGCAGAGTACTTCATCTGGCAGAGAAAAACAAAGATCTAAAACTACCATCAATTTCAAGGAAATGTCTAAAATGCAAACAAATGGAGGCACTCTTGAGCTAGCTTTAAAATCCTTGGGCTCGGATGTTGTTGGCAGCATAAACAGGGCAGCAGGGTGCTGAGTGTGGCATAACATCACTCCACGGCGTATTTACTGAAGTTTTTTGGATGGCTCCTGTAATCCACACCCAGCACCACACTGTTCCAGCTACACCCCCAGTTTATTTAAAGGTCATTAGAGTGTGACTGTATGAGCTGCAGATAGGGCAGTGCTATGGGCCTTGGCTCCAAGGAGGGTGAAGAGTGGGAGGATGCTGTTTGTGTTTGTATTCATGCCATACGGCTCTAATGAGTCACTCTGATTGTCCAGAGTGAGAGACACATTGCAACATGTTGTCTCAGCTCATTACAGGGCTAGTTATAATGAGACTTTAAAAGGCTATAATCAGAGGATTGCTAATGGACCTGGGTGATTTTTTTCCAACAGATCTTTCTGTAGTCAAGTGCTGATGCTGTTGGCAAGTCAAGCACAGATCTAAATATTTTTTCTATAATGAAAGTTGGCTGCAACAGTCACCTGTTTTTCCAGTGAATCCTTTTTTTCTTTATATGTGGAAGGGCAGCTGTAATAGACTGAGAAGTAAATAATAATAATTTTATTCAGCTTGTTAGTCTGACCACTGAGAGCATTAAAATGTTACAAGGGGTGCAAGAAAGGAACAGAGTTCAGGCCCAAACACAGAACATGGTCTAAACAAAGCTTTGTACAACAGTACATAGTATTCTGAGTAATTCATTTCTTCCAAAGTTTCCTTCACTACTGCTGTCACCACTGCTCCAGGTGCTGCACTTAGCATCTCAGTCAGGCAGTGGGTCATAAATTTCATAAAATCTCTCCAGCATCTCAGAAATTGCACTTGCTGACAACACACTTGATTTTGATCCCAGGTCTGAGGTAGAGGTGGTGGGACATCCAGCAGAGCAAAATTTCATCCCATTTAATGCTGTACAAGGAGTCTGTGGCAAACCCCACCTGCATTATTTCTCCAACATACGGCCACACTTGCTAAATTCATTCTTCTGCAATATCATATCTGGCTAGTTTTGAAAGTAGCTTTTCACAGATAGCTGGAGAACATCTATCAAACCATACTGAAGTAACAATTTATCTTCTTTTCCTCTAATTGAGAAGTATTTTCAACTTGTGGTCGAAGGCACTTTTCCTGGTGGGTACAGTAACGGAATAGAAATTTTCCAGAGGCACTTTTACTAGTTGTGTCTAGTTCCTGCCTTCCAAAATCCAAACAGGAGATAACTGTTATAGAAGGTCTTTTAGAAAAGAGAAGTGACATTCCAAATCCATAGGGAAACTTCCTGAAAACACGTGCAATAACATTTGTGTGAGAGCAAAACGACTACACAAATGTTGTGATATTTCTCAAAGATAGGGGGGGGAATACATTGAACATTTTATTACCTAAAATGGATTGTTATAAGTAACCACTTTCATGCATTTAGCACTCAGGTGAAATATAAGGATCGTAATTTGGAAAAGCATCCTGCTGAGATCTGCACACTGCTTTGCAAGAGAAAAGAACAATTTATTCTTTGGTAGGTTGAGAACAAGCTGATGAAAAGGGTATTTGCATGCCTTATTTCCTATAGGGCAGGAAGGGCTTTTACCTGAGTGCTGAGGGACATTGGCACTGCTGAGAGTGGTGAGAGCAGGAGAGAAGGTCAACACTGCTCTCCAAAGTAGTTAGGGAGCAACAATTTCAGAAGAAAGGGAAAGACATAACATACCTGAATGGGGTAGCAGGCAGCCCCCAGGAAGTGCCAAGATGGAAAAGACACAGCATGTTCTCTCCTGGGAATGCAGTGTAATGGTGTGGAATATGTGCATGACCTGAATCCCTGCCACAGGAGCCTCTACCCTTTTTAGCTCTGTTGGACTGCAAGGTAGATATAGAGAACAGTACAGATTTAATTGCAGAATACATAAAAAGGTGCTCCTCCACTGACCTTATGAGTCCTTATGTTAGGATCTGCCAACACATTTGCCTATGTGGAAGAAGCATGCTTTGACCACTGCTTTAAGACAGATCCCTGTCCAAAGACAATATGTGACAACCATCTGCAATTAAACAGAAGAATCTTCCAAGATATTGAGGTAATTTTTTTCACCTAGTAATCACCTGGATTTCCTGTTGCATGAAAAGCCTGCAAGCATTCTTTAGTAGGAGTGGATAAAGATCACAATAAATATTTGCAGGCTTTTGAAGCTAAACCTTTCCTACAAACCATCATCTTTCTTCCTCAGCATCTGTAAAGCTTATTTCTGAGGTTAATTAAAGAATTCTGATCTCATTTCAACTATGATCATGCATGGAGCTAATGTTAAACAACAGAATCAATGTAGCTGCTTGTAGCAGCCCAAGATAAGTCTATGAGGACATCATCGAAAGGTCTATCAGGAGAAATGTACTAGGAAATGATATAGAAGGAAAGTTAGAGACAAATAGAGATGTAGATAGAGATAAGCTTTCACCCAAACCTGGCTCCCAAAAAGTCATAATCTGACCAAAGCTGGGCTGTGGAACCTGTATGTGTATTCAGCTATTCATGCAGGACATCCAGCATTCATGGATTCACCAAAGATTTATGAAAACTTAAATGAAAATATTCATTTACAGACCAATTACATAGATATATCTGCACAACGATGTATTTTTTCTTCATAAGTGTAAATAGCAGTCCATCAATTGGTATGTGAACTGAGATTAAGATAGTGAAATCTAAATGCAATTTTAACTAAAAATGATCTTTATTTCAGTTAAACTCATGTTCAGTTTCAAGACCTGATACAGGAGGTGCTTATACAGAATATGAGAAAGCACTGCGACACATGGTAGCTTATGGCAGGCCAATCACCAGAATAAAAAACCATTACACTCTGGCTTTATCATCCAGATTGTACTATCCAAGTTGTAACATGCACAGACAAAAAGGTATGATTTCCATCTTTTTAATAAGAAGCGTGTCGTGTATGTTAACCTCAGGTGGTTTTTTGTATATGGCCTTTGCACAGCACTCACCCTACCAAAAGTGAAGCACTAGATACTGCAGTCATGTTCCTGTGCTGCTGAAGAACAGACAGAGTTAAATACTAGATAAACACCAGAGGAAGAGAAATAGACATGACAAAGTGCTGTTACCCTAGGAGCAAGATGTAGCAATACATACAGGTCAAGTAGATAGTAGATCTCGGCTACATTATTTGTGATTGCAACAATCATAAATAGGATAGGAGAAATGGTGAAATATATATATCTGTCTTTCTGATGTGGCATAAAACTGACATCTTGCCCATTTCTTGACATTAAAGATTCTGCTGCTAACTCTGTCTTTTTTTTTCTTTTTTTTTCTTCTTTTTTTTTTTTTTTTTTTTTCCCACAGAAAAAGAGCTATTTTTCATGGAGCAAATATGGTAAATTTCAGGAAGTAACACTGCATTTCGTAAACAGATATTTTAAGAGGCATTGTCAACCAAATAATGCTTTATAAAGCTCTAGAAATGATTCAGTGCATGTCAGAAACACAACTTTTATTCACTTCTAGCTTACTGAAATTTTACTGTTCTGTCTGTGAAGTTCAGTATCTGCAAATGTGATTCAGGAATCCTTTCTCCTACTTTTTCCTTATCATTCACATTTCTCAATGGATTAGTCCATTCAAAATTGTTTAGGACTCTGCCATGAGAAACAGACCATGAAGGTCAACAAGGACAGGAAGGATGATAAAAAATAAGACCCTCTTTCTATAAAGATTTTTTTTTTTCTCAAAAACATCAAAGCCCTTCAAACCAAACAGTCTTCTCCATTCCCACCCTTTCTCTGCTTTTTCTTAAAATTATCTTGTATGAATTCCTAAGATATTTATAATTCCATACATCTGTTTAGATAATGGGTCATAGGCGACTCTGTAAAGTTAATATAAATAAGCACAGAGAAGTGTAGTCAGATCAGGTACTAAAATACAAGACTCCATTCTCTTGCCTTCTTTGCTTTACCTGAAGCTGAAAATTCACTCAGTGGTAATATTTACCTCTCTCAAGCATTTTCTATACATGTATAGGAAATGACAAACTGACAGAAATGTGAATTTCACATCTTTGACAGAATTTTTTTAACCAGCAAACTCATAAGAGTAATGAAAGTGTTACAGTCTTTCTAATGGCAATTGCCCAAACCCCAAGAGCTGGACAAACCCCAAGAGTTGAAATGACACCTCTGATGCATACCAATTTCTGCTTTCCAAATCTTAAATCTGAACGGATGAAATGATCTCTGGGTTATGTTTGGAATAGTTGTGTGGTGTGGCTGGGGACTGATCAACATTGCAGTGTAGCCAAAAGTAAATCTGGGAGACACTGAAGCTAATGCAATGTGCCTGTTGATCTGTGTGTAGGCTATGCCGCAGATTTCAGTTAGTCTTTTGACCATATTCCCTTCTCATACACACATGAGCTTTGGGGCCTTCATGCTTCCTTCTAAAAATGTCTTTTTTCTTCCCAAATGATAATCATGCTTTCTTCTGGTGCTTACGTTTCCCTGGTTTGGGCAGTGAAATGAAACTCGTGGAACATAAAAAGCAACCCGTCTGACCAAAACCCAGAAAAATCAATCCACTATACATTCACTGTATCCCAACATAGGGAAAAGAGATGAACAAAGAAAAAATCATCAGAAACGGGACTGCTCAGAGTCATGCAAGAGCTGAGTGTCTCAGCATGCCTTTTGATACTATGTGAGTTGTGACAACCTACATCTTCCCGGAACACCTTTATCAGAGCTCCACATATGGAAGAATAGATCTTCAAAGAGGGCTCCCCAAGTTGAATAGCTTGTGTCATGAACAGCATGGCCTTAATTTTGTACAAAATGAAGCATTTGTAAATTTGTTACTTGTTAGGACTTGCTGCTGCCAGGTTCCTAGTGAAAAACCCACACTGACAACGAGAAAGCCCACGGCAAAGTGAAATATTAGTCTGTGCTTTGCTTATTTATTTGTATTAACAAGACCACTCGGATCTCTCAAAAGTATGAACTCTGTATCTTGCATGCTTTTGAAGGGGTTGTATTGCTCCCAGTCTTCCCTTCTTTCCCCACACCTGGGTCCCTCATCCCCAAGTCCTTTTTTCTCTTTAACCTCCTCTGAGGCACAACCAGATTTCTGGTAAATGGCATGCAGTAACTAGCAAAAAAGCAACTTGACTTTCTTCTTCGATCAAATCATGTAATCCCATTGTATGTCTGATTCAAATTCCAGAGACTTCACTGAATTTCAGATCAAGCCCACGGTGACTGCCTGGGACAACTGAAAGGTCTAAGCTCTGACAATCCAGGGAAGAGCAGCAGTCCTGTGATAACACTGGGGGAAACAGGAACAGAAGGGGTCAAAGTTGGCAGAAACATTGAGACTTTCCTTTTCAACAGACTCACTTCTTGATCTAACAAGTTCTTCTCCTGTTAGCAAATAGCAGTCGAAGCTGATGGCAGTACATAAGCCACTTCATTCTGCTTGCAGAAGTCTGGAAACAAAAGCAGCCTTCTGCTGCAGCGCATCCCTCACAGGTCCACCCAGCATAGTTCCAGGTACTGACGGATCCTGAGGTTTCCGTGGGAAGAAGTCATTTACTAATTATTTAATCTAGAAAACTGGATGCAAACAGCTATTTCCAAAGCTGCTTGAAAAGTCAAGCATTCAGAATTTGGGAACTGGGAGTTTCAGAGTGACTTTATGCAACTTTATCTCACCTTCCTCTGCCAGGTATGGTTGTACTATGATGCAGACATGGAGGATAAAATCCTAATCTTTGTTGCTGCATGAAAGGCTGATACAAGTTCATCTGAAAGTGACTCAGGACTGCATAGTGAAAATCTGATATTGATAAAAGCCAGCCATTTGCTGGAGAAGTTAAACGATGCTGGAAATGCTTTGTGAAACAAGAGAAGGAATAGTTTCATGGGATAGATGAACACTGCCTTCAATAGCATAATTCAAGCTCTGCCCTGCTACAGAACGTCCATGAAATGCTAGGCACATCACTTAAATCCAGCTTGTCACAATTGGCTACAAACTGTATTTCCCATGTTAAGGATTCCAAATCGCTTTCGACATCTTGTTTTGCAAAGCAATGAGAATATAAGGTTGCTAAATATACTAGAATTATCAGCTCAATATTATCCATGGGACAAACAAAATGAGTGCAAATTTCACTTCTCTCTGAACTTTAGGGCCTCAGTTATACAACAGAGCTAAATCCTCACTTTATAGTCATTCTGAAAGTTGATTTGTTTATGTTTCAGGGGTACACTACGATGTGAATGAGGAGAATCACAGACAGTCCAGCAAGAAAATTAACAAATCTGTGTTAACTGAGGGCTGAAAACCTGCATGAGAAATACAGGTGGTGGCCCTGCCCTGGCAAGATAACAGCACAGCCTCACACAGCTGACCAGTGGGTGAGCACCAGCTCCCCTGTGCCTGGGTGAGACAGGCCTACAGCAAATGTCACCGGTTCATGATGGAAACATCAGCGTGGGTGATTCATAACGTTTTTTTTCCTTTTTTTTTTTTTTTTTTTTCTGCAACCTTCTCCTTCCTTTTGCAGTACACAGCTTGAAAATTCTCCCAGCTTTCATTGCCCAGTCATTGCTTCAGTTTTGCCAATGTGGGGCCAAGACATTTTTTTGGTATTTACTCAATAAAGTAAACACGATCAGAAATGTCCATCAAATATTTAAAATCCCAGTGTGGTCCAGAGGATTTTAGAATGGTTTTTGAAATGCTTTAAAAATCTGAAGTACAGAACTAGTTAAAATCCTTGTCAGAAAATTAAGAAGATTGCCTGAAGGAGGGTGCCCTGGATCTCTGATAGCAAAAGAAATGAATTCCAGACTGCTTCTCCACCTGTGTTAGTGCTTTGTATGGAAAAATAAACTGCTTTGAAAAATGTATAGGGAAGCAGGAAATCTGGAGTCTAAAATATGGCAACATACACAAACCCTTGCTTTATAATTGTGTGCACTGTAGACCATCTGTTTAGCAGTTAAATACATTCCCATTTAAATGAGTAAGTACATTTAATGGACGAAGTATTAAGATCACTGAGGGGTGAAGTTTTATATTTGCAGTGTGTAAATGCCAGAGTGGAACCACTTGTACATTCTCAATACTACACACCTTTAAAATAACTAAGAAAAATGACTACTTACCTGCTGCATACCAAAAACTGGCTCCTTTTAGGGAAATCATTACAAACTGGAATAGATTGAATTGAAAGCCTGATGGTCTCACGGCCTCCATTCCAGAAGTATAAATCAGGCTGCAGCTCAGCTACTGCTGTTGTGAACTCTTTAAACACACAGAAAGTGGAAAATACGGAAGAGGATGATTTAATGACTTTACTTTAAGTATTCATTGTCATTTCAATCATCTTTTAACTAAGACAAGAGCAGAGAGATCTTTCCTAAACACCTTAACTAATAAGTTGTCAGTGCTTAAACAACAATTACTTTCAAAAAAAAAAAAATGGAAATTAGCTGATATGATCAAGCCATATGGCTAATATAATTGATTTGTTCAGATTTTTAACAATTATGAAAAACAAAGCCAGAGCAGCAGCATAATATAATTTACAGATTTAACTGGAGGTGATATGTTCTATTTAGTTCGACAACAAATCGCATCTTCCTGGTGCCTAAACTGAAATATAATGAGGGAAGGGCCACGCTGGGTCCTAAGCATACCTGACCCGGGGAAAACTGATTTTCTGAGACTGGGGGCGCAAAAGTCCCTGGCTGTGAGCAGGGAGCTCGGGGCAGAGCTGTCCACGGCAGGGCAGGCTAGGTGCCCTCGGGGGGGCAAGACGTGGGGGACCGGTGGCAGCCGCCCGTCTGCAGGGTCCCCCCCGGTGGCAGCTCGGCTCTCCGAAGGGGGAGGAAGGCTGAGCTAGCCAAGGGCTACCTGGCTTGCTCCGGATCGCCTTTCTGAGCGCTTTTTAAATTGCTCCTGAAACTTTGATTCGATCCGTAATTTTTAAGACTTGCTCACTGTCAAACTGAGGCGGTATTCCCTTCTGGTTGACTCACACTCAGCAAAACAGACCGAAGCCATAATAAATCTGCGCTAGAAAATGTATTTGTTTATGTTTCTCTGCTCTGAAGTTTTCAGTCCCTCTCTTAGTTGTCTTGAGGATGCGTTTGTCCGCCGCCTGATTACTGCTGCGTGGAGGTTTCTCAAAATGGGCTGAGAACGACAATTTTGAGCCTGAGCTAGCGAAAGACAGGAGATTTGGGAAAAGGAACGCTTCGTTTTTCTGGCCCGTTCAGCAGGCTGCGAAGATGAACGTGGAAAAGGCGTCCCAGCACCTGGCTGGTGCGTGCCAAGGGCAGGGGCTGCACCCCGCTCGGAAACACCCCACAGCACCCCACAAACGCCTCTGCTCGGAGCCCGGGATGCCCTTAGCCTTAGGACAGGACTTCTTTGCCAGCTTGTTTTCTCGTACAAAACTGATCCTGATGCCCACCTTGCGCTGGAGGATAGAGTTCAGCCTCCGAATGCCTTGAGAAGTTCAATTCAATTAAGTAAAAGCCTCATTTGCGTAGTCTGGAAACTATAGACATGGCTTAACTGATCGCTTCACTCCTGTGAAATTCGCTCCCATTGCTAATAAGCGCAGGTCTCATTAAGGTGCTCCGAGCGGAGTTTTAATAATGTGTTAATAATCCTCGCCCGTTGGTCAGGGAACGAAAGGCTGAGAGCGCAGCTGGGGGGGGCGGCAGGAGCCCACTTTGCTCCGGGCACCGGGGGTCGGGGCAGCCCCCCCGGGACCGGGCTGCCTCGGGTCGAGCCCCCCCGGGCAGCCCCTCCCGGGCACCGGGAGGGGAAGGGGCCAGTGGCACCGGCAGGCAGCGGGCCGGGGGCCGCCGGTAATTAGAGGCTGCCCAGGGATGATTGCCTTTAGCTGCCCGTGATTAATGATTTATCAGGAACTTAGTTTCACTCGCTCAGCCCCGATAGGCTGCACAAGGCCTTCAGAGACCGCTTTTCTAGTTGTAAAATTGACTTCCCTACCTCGCCTCTTCGGCTCGTTACTATTATCATCTG